>NC_057814.1:244420149-244427527 GCF_018294505.1 Triticum aestivum
CCTCCTCAACGGCTCCAGCGAGCCTCGCCGCCCCAGATCCCCTGCAACGGCGTGAGCAACGACCCCCCCTCTTCTTTCCCCTCTCGTCCAGTCGCCGCCCACGGCCGTCCCACTCCGCCCATGCCCGAGCCCCGCCTAGCTGCACCTCGCCACTGTCGCTGCCGAGCGAGGCCACCGTCGCCTCGGGCCCCTGCTCGCTGTGCCCGACCTCCCTCCTCGGCGTCCACAGCGCCGCTTCGGCGTCGTCCTCGCGCTCGCTGCGGCCTCCTCCCCCCACGCGCAGGCGACGCCCCACGCCCATGGCCACCTCTAGCGCTCCGGCGCCCGCGCCCTGCTCCTCCCCTTCTGCCCTGCCGTGGCCTCGCCGCTGCCACGCCGGCGAACCCTCCCCCCTTGCCGTGGCCCCAACTGGCTGCGTCCAGTGCGGGCGCTCGCAACCGCACGCCCCTGCGCCCGCCCACTAAGGCCTATGGCCTATGACAAACGGGGCCCATGCCCAGATCGATTAAAAAAGGGAATTAAATAGAATAATAATATATAAATAAATAAATAAAGAAAATAAAAATAAAAATAAAAATAAAAATAATTAATTAATTAGTTAACTAATTAGTTAATTAACCCTGTTTAGATTAATCTAATTTAATTAATTAGTTTAATTAATAGTTAATTAATTAGTTAACCCTAATTACCCTAATCAGTCTATGACATGTGGGACCCACGTGTCAGATGACTGCTGACGTCAGCATGATGTCATGCTGATGTCATCGCAACACTGTTTCGGATAATGTATATATTAAATAATTAAATAAATTCCAGAAATTAATAAATTCTTTTAAAATCAATATAAAATAAACCGTTGCTCAGATGAAAATACTTTGTACATGAAAGTTGCTCAGAACGACGAGACGAATCCGGATACGCAGCCCGTTCGTCCACCACACATCCGTAGCATAGCAAACAGGCAACTTTCCCCCTCCGGTTCGTCTGTCCGAAAACGCGGAACACCGGGGATACTTTGCCAGATGTTTCCCCCCTTCGCCGGTATCACCTACCACTACGTTAGGTCACCCCTAGCACCGCATATTGGCGTGTCTTGCTTTGTGTTACATTTGATTGCTCTGTTATTTATTGTGTTCCCCCTCCGTTACTTCTTTTCGGTAGACTCTGAGACCGGTGCCGATGTCCGTGTGTTCGACTACATCGAAGATGACCCCTCCTTCTTGCCAGAGCAACCAGGCAAGCCCCCCCCTTGATCACCAGATATCGCCTATTCTTCTCTATACTGCTTGCATTAGAGTAGTGTAGCATGTTACTGCTTTCCGTTAATCCTATCCTGATGCATAACCTGTCATTGTTGCTACAGTTGTTACCCTTACCTGCTATCCTACTGCTTAGTATAGGATGCTAGTGTTCCATCAGAGGCCCTACACTCTTGTCCGTCTGCCATGCTATACTACTGGGCCGTGGTCACTTCGGGAGGTGATCACGGGTATATACTTATATACTCTATA
This sequence comes from Triticum aestivum, assembly GCF_018294505.1. NCBI lineage: Eukaryota > Viridiplantae > Streptophyta > Magnoliopsida > Poales > Poaceae > Triticum > Triticum aestivum. Next base: position 244,421,661 of record NC_057814.1, read on the forward strand.
CATGACACATGTGGTGACTAAAGTCGGGTCGGCTCGTTGAGTACCCGCAAGTGATTCTGATGAGGGGGCTGAAAGGACAGGTGGCTCCATCCCGGTAGAGGTGGGCCTGGGTTCCCGATGGCCCCCGACTGTTACTTTGTGGCGGAGCGACAGGGCAGGTTGAGACCACCTAGGAGAGAGGTGGGCCTGGCCCTGGTCGGCGTTCGCGGATACTTAACACGCTTAACGAGATCTTGGTATTTGATCTGAGTTTGGCCATTTGGTCTATACGCACTAACCAGCTACGCGGGAACAGTTATGGGCACTCGACGTCGTGGTATCAGCCGAAGCTCTTCTTGACGTCAGCGACGGAGCGGCGTGCGCCGGATTGGACTGGAACGCCTGCTAGGCTAGGTCTGCTTCCGGCCGCCCTCACAACGTGCAGGTGTGCAATGGGCGATGGGCCCAGAACCCTGCGTGCATAGGATTTAGACCGGCGTGTTGACCTCTCTGTTGAGCCTAGGTGGGGCTGCGACGTGTTGATCTTCCGCGGCCGGGCATGACCCAGGAAAGTGTGTCCGGCCAAATGGGATCGAGCGTGTTGGGTTATGTGGTGCACCCCTGCAGGGAAGTTTATCTATTCGAATAGCCGTGTCCCTCGGTAAAAGGACGACCCGGAGTTGTACCTTGACCTTATGACAACTAGAACCGGATACTTAATAAAACACACCCTTCCAAGTGCCAGATACAACCCGGTGATCGCTCTCTAACAGGGCGACAAGGAGGGGGTCGCCGGGTAGGATTATGCTATCCGATGCTACTTGGTGAACTTACCATCTACTCTCTCCTACATGCTGCAAGATGGAGGTGTCCAGAAGCATAGTCTTCGACAGGATTAGCTATCCCCCTCTTATTCTGGCATTCTGCAGTTCAGTCCACCGATATGGCCCTTTACACATATACCCATGCATATGTAGTGTAGCTCCTTGCTTGCGAGTACTTTGGATGAGTACTCACGGTTGCTTTTCCCCCTCTTTTTCCCCTTTCCTTTCTACCTGGTTGTCGCAACCAGATGCTGGAGTCCAGGAGCTAGAGATCCCGAGGATGTTTCTACATGGAGTTCGGCTTCGAGGAGTAGTTAGGAGGTCCCAGGCAGGAGGCCTTGCCTTTTCGATCGTTGTTACTTTTGTGCTAGCCTTCTTAAGGCAAACTTGTTTAACTTATGTCTGTACTCAGATATTGTTGCTTCCGCTGACTCGTCTATGATCGAGCAATTGTATTCGAGCCCTCGAGGCCCCTGGCTTGTATTATGATGCTTGTATGACTTATTTATGTTGTAGAGTTGTGTTGTGATATCTTCCCGTGAGTCCCTGATCTTGATCGTACACATTTGTGTGCATGATTAGTGTACGGTCAAATCGGGGGCATCACAAGTTGGTATCAGAGCCGACTGCCTGTAGGAATCCCCCTTTCCAACTCCTTGGCCGAAGTCGAGTCTAGACATTGCAAAAACTTTTACTAACATGGCTGTGTGTCTTACGGACCCACGTCGCCATTGGGTGGTATTAGGATCTTTTACTCCTTGTCTATACTCTGGGACTCTGATCTCTCTTCTATTCGGGTTAAGTGAATTTTACTAAATCTAACATTAGGATCTCGTTATCACTTTCACCCGGAGAGCCCCTTATTACTGATGATCGTCTGCTGCACGTGAAGACCCTGAAGATACTCTCCGCTGATAACTCGAGAACTTGTGTTCATCGCTTTTGCAATTCCCTACCATCGATCAACTCCTATGGATAACCACGTATCCTCGCCATTCATACAATGTTTCCCAGTTGATCTTGTTATTACAAGATACCCTGAAATTCTCTCTATTGTTCCGAGAATATTTTTTGCCTACTGCATTGCAGTTCCTTGCCACCTGAATACCCCTACGGATAATTTCTCGCCCTTATCGAGTATCCGCGCATCCCCGGTTGATCATGTGTTTCACAATGTCTTCGAAATACCATTCGATCCTCCAAAAATCCTTAGTAGCTTATTGCTCTGCAATACTTGTCTGCTTGCATTATGGATGCTTTCCATATGTCTGGCAATATTCGTTAGTATCCATAGACACCATCATTTCGATTCTATTGATTCGACATGAGTGCGAATGCAGGCAATCATCAGTTGATCCTTTTAAGTTATCTTTCCGGCTCAGACATCATTTTGAACATGAGCTGGTTTTTGACCTATCAAATTGCCATCGATGGCACCCCTAAGGCTATTCAACTTATCCATCCCTAATCAGAACATTGCTTCTGATCCCTTGTCTTGGAATTCATAATCCCTTTGCATTTGAGCTTGAGTTAGTCATTTGTTTCCATAATCTGACCTCCTTGCATTCTTTCTTCCTCTGGTTGAGTACCGATACTCACATCATATCCTTTGTGGACCATCAAGTCCTTTGTTGGATTGTTATCCGATAGCGTCCTTCGTATTTAATCACCTTTTGAGTTCTTTCCCTGATACATAATGCCTTTGGTAAATTGTATCCTCTCCCTTTTTCAAGCATGCTCTGCTTTCGAGCTACTGTTCATTACTCCTGAAGCTCGTGGTATATGTTCCTAAGATGCCTCGATGGGTTGAACCTATGCCTTCCTTAATATGTGTGAACTTGAAAGTTTTCACGAGTCATACTCTTCTGGTATTTAGCCAGATAAAATTTCAACACTACAACTTCTTCTAAAGTGAGAAGTGAATGAAAGGTTATGCATTGGAGTAGTGGGAGTCGACCTTGAACTTTGTGTTCATGCCCATGGACACGATGTAGATTCTATCATGGAAGCTTCTTGTAATAATAACTTTTCCTTGATATAATATCATCTGGTATATGTGAATTGATCCTTTGCAATCGTGGTTCTGACCATGATTGATCTCCTTTGATTCCATTTCTCAGACGAGATGAAGTACTTGTCTTCTACGGATCAATACCCCACTCCAACCTCTACTTTGATCTGTGGTCGAGTATTACCCCCTGGTATCTTGAGGTTATCTTGGAACTGCATAACTTCTTATGAGTTCTTCATCAAGTACTACATTCTCACCGATTCCAATCCCCCTCGGGTTCTGAGTTATTAGTCACTCGAGAACACTGATACGTGAATCGATTCCGCACTCCGACTCTATAACTCCAAGTAATTTTCATTGCTTACGAGTTTAATGATCCTTCAAATCATTCCTAGTCTGATCGGCTATACCATTATTGTGCTAAATTTTAAAACGTGCCATCCGGTACTTATTCCCAGAGCACAGCTTTCGACGATGAGCTAAGCTTACGTCGATCTTCCTCGTCTTATCGTTCACCTTGAACAGCAAGCTTGATTTCGAGTTTGTGTCGTACCCATGGTTCCAATAACTTTTAGCTTCATCATTCCTTTGACTTGATGTCATCGCCGTTCGATTATATCTTCATGAAACCTCTCGGCAAGTGTGTCGTGATCATCATCAACCTTATGAGCTCTTCCAGGATATCAATTGAGTTCATGATGAGAAATACCATCCTTGCCCTCGATGATCTGTGTTATCATCGACCACTTTATTGCCTTCCCACCAACACAAGCTTGTTCGTGTTTGGTGTTATACCTTGAGTTCCTTGCTATCCAGCAATTGTTCTTCTTTACCTTGGAACATTAACATCTCTTATGTCATCTATGTTGTGGGAATTTCACCACCTCTTAAGAATTCTTGGTATGGTGATACTTCTCACCATCACCATTCTTTCTGGGGTCCTCGTGTTGATTCCAATCGGGGTACCAACAAGTGAGCGGTGCTGTTTGGATTCTGCCCTTCTAGCAACCCTATTCCTTTGAAGTTAATGGTCGGACGTTCATTCTTAGACTATTGATTATTGAATCACCATTCCGACGTTGGTCGTGCAACCCAGCCCATATTTTGGGTGCACCTTTCAACCAATGTTTAATTGTGTATGTTTTCCTCGTACATCATTATATCATTTGCACTGACAAATGTTATCTCCTTGTTCACATAATTGTGGAAACCTATCTTTTGGAAGTCTCGATGAATTGTCGCTGAGTTCATCAGCTACCACCTTTTTCCCTTCATTGGTTTAATGATGAGCTTTTGTTTCGGAACCCGCTTTCATAGTAATTTTCCCGAGAATCTTACAATGTCGTCTCGTCAATTTGTTTTGCACCTTTTCTTCTCAGGCATCCTGAGTCTGAGGTATCCTGACACCAATCAGATCTGAATCCCGGTCAGATATGATGGTTGGAGCATTTTTCCAAGAGTCATAGCATTGGTCTTTATATAACCCAGTAGGGTGATATCATGCCTAGAGGCCCTATTGTTATAGTTTCCTTTTTAACAGGGTTAATCATTTTTCCATGAGGAAATTGAATGCCTTGTTTAATAAGTTATCCGGATGGATCCTTTGTGTATCCAAAGTCCGATTTTTGCTTGAAGACCATGACAATGCTATCCCGAAGCATGTCTGTGGTACTCCAATCTTCAATAAGAACATTTGAAGCCCAATGCTAAATGTTTTCTTGCTCAATTATCCAAACACCGTTGTATGGGTTATGTCATAAAATTCCTCTCCCCTTACCTAAATGGTTTTCTACTTTCTATCCTGTCATGGATATCATGCTCTGCTTGTCCTTGGGAAGGATATACCCCTGAAATATGTGTTTAAACACATTTTCCTTTCCATTGTTCTATTTAATCTGATAATCATATTTTCCTTTCCATTGGTTGGTTTAACGTTTCTGGTGATCATTATGATCTAAGCAGTATTAATTCCCTGCTTGTGCAAACACCTCGGTGTACAACTCTGTTAGTAAGACCCTGTTACTATTGTTGGTGACATTCCGGTAACCACCATGGATGAGAACTTTGCCTATTGGTCCGCCTCGTTCAACGAGCAGGAAAATGGTTCTCTTTGTCCCTCGCCCTTGGTACCAACGTTGTTGCCAACATAACTGACAAGCTACCCTTTGACATGTCTTGCTATCATGACCGTGTAAGATGCCAACGGCCTTCCTACTTTTAACCCACATGGTGGGCCCATAACCCACAGTTCCACAGGATCGAAACCCGACTCTCCTGTACACCCCTGTTGCCAAAGCTATTCATTTTGCTTGACTTCGTAAGTAATTCACGGGTCACCTTCCTAGTGCTCTATTCTGGTATCAGACGCAATACTTACTCTCGCTGTTCTGAACCCCCTTTTCACTCTGGTTCAGACTTCGAGTAACTATCTATCCGCTTGGAACCTCTTATTGTACCTTCGTACCTTACTCTCGATGTATTTTATATGTTCAACTCGAGAGATAATCTTATGCTCATTCATGGGTTAACCCCAGATTGTTTCCCTCATAAGCATTCTGTCGTAGCCGAGCTGTCCCTTACCTATTCATAAGTACGTTGGAGTTTCCGAAGAAAAGGACGACTTCACCATGATGACCTAAAGCAGAGAAATGAAGACGTCAATGTAAGGGATTGACCTCTTCGAGAAGAGCAACCAAGGCCGAGAAGATTCGTTAAAAATCGTAACCAGACTTTTTCCCCGTTTTCCACCTCTTAAATCTCGGGACGAGATTTCTTGTAGTGGAGGAGAATTGTGACGCCCGAATAATCAAGCTACAGTAAAACTCTGCTAATGATGCCACGTCACCTCCGTTACTATTTCTAATCCTTCGTTAGTACAAAACCGATTCAAAAATCAATTCAAAATATGGCAAACAACAAAAGTTTTCAAACATTGAAACAAAAATGTTCGGAGTGAACCAAATATTACATAGATAATTATGGTGGAGAAACCACACCTTTATAAAATGTTTAAATACTATGAGATGAATAAAACAGTAGCAAAAACAATTATA